>NW_026693801.1:0-13467 GCF_021218885.2 Marmota monax
ATTTTAGGTTTCACCTTGTTTTCCCCTATAGGTATACTCCCAGTTGGAGTTCTAAATCAAACAGGATTTGTGCTAGCTGCTTGATATTTGACACACTAAATTAGTTCTCAGTATGCTCTCTATGTGTTGTTTCATCCTGCAGTAGCCCTATGCAGAAGCAAGGATAAAACACTTTCTTTTGAAAGAGTTTGCCAGGCATATACAGAACTCCGAGTTTACTGAAATCTCAGCAATTTTTTTTCACCTGATCTTGTTGATATGTTGGAAGAATCATTAGTACACTAGCTGCAGTTAGCTCCCCAAATTTATTTTTCTAGTTTCAAACATTCCCTAACCATAACACTAACCCTTACAATTAAAAACCCTAACACTAACACAAATGCTAAATCTAACCCAAACCCTAACCCTAACATTAATCCTAACACTAATTCTAACCTTAACCTTAATCCTAACCCTAACTCTAACCCTATTGCAAACCCTAACACTAACCCAAACCTAACCCTAACCCTAACCCTAACTCTAAACATAACACTTACCCAAATCCTATCCCTAACCCAACTCTAACACTAACCATAATCCTAACAATAACCCTAACACTAACCCTAACCCTATCCCTAACCCTATTTCTAAACCTAATATTAACCCTAAGTCTAAACCTAAACCTAAATCCACCCCTAACCAAAACCCTAACACTAACCCTATTGCTAACTGTAAAACTAACAATAACCCTAACAATAAACCTAACACTAACCATAAACTTAACCCTAAACCTAAATCTAACCCTACCCAAACCCTAAAACTCACTCAAATGCTAATACTCACCCCAAACCTAATCCTAACATTAAATTAATCCTAACCCTAACTCTAACCCCAACACTAACTTTAATCCCAAACTTACCCCTAAAACTGATACTAACACTCACCCAAACCCTAACCCTAAATCTCATACTAACACTAATCCTTACCCTAACCCTAACACTAAAACTAATTCTAAACGTAACCATAACGCTAACATTAAACCTAAACCTTCCCTTAAAACTAAACCTAACCCTAACCCTAAACCTAACCTTAACCCTAACACTAACACAAACCCTAAACCTAAACCTAATGCTAACACTAAAACTAATTATAAACCTAAACCTAAATAAACCTAAACCTAATACTTATCCTAACCCTTACCCTAAACCTAACATAAACCCTAACCCTAACTGTAAACCTAATTCTAACACTAACACTAACCCTAAACCTAACATTAAACCTAACTCTAAATCTAACCATAACACTAATACTAACACTAACCCTCAATCTAACCAAAACCTAACAACAAACCTAACCCTAAACCTAAACCTAACACTAATCCTAACCCTAACACTAACCATACCTTTAACCCTATCCCTAAGCCTAAAACTAACCCTAACCCTAACCCTACCCCTAACACTAACCCTAACACTAACACTAATCCTAACCCTAAAACTAACCTTAACCTCATCAAACCCTAACATTAACCCTAACACTAACCCCAACCATAACCTAAAATGAATAATGGCCGTAACACTAGCCCTAACCCTTTCCCTAACACTAACATTCACTCTAACACTAACTGTAACCCTAAACTTGATGCTCACCATAAACCTAACAATAACCTTAACAATAATATTAAACCTAACTTGAACTGTAAACTTAACCCTAACCCTAAACCTAACACTAAACCTAACCCTAACCCTAAACCCAACCCTAAACCTAAACGTAACATTAACCCTAACACTAACCCTAACCCTAACCCTAAACTTAGCAATAACACTCACACTAAACCTAAAACTTATTATAACCCAAATTTTATTCCTAACCCTATACCTAACACTAACCCTAAACCTAACCCTAACCCTAATACTAACCACTACCATTTACCCAACTCTAACTTTATCACTAACACAACCCTAACCCTAAAGCTAAAGCTAAAAATAACCCTCACCCTAACCCAGCAATATCACTAACACTATTCATAAAACTAACACTAACTCTAATTCTAACCCTAGCCCTAATCCTAACAATAAATTTACACTAAATCTAACCCTAACACTAACACTAACCCTAACCCTAAAACTGACCTAACACCCTAACTTTAACACTAACACTAACCCTAAGCTTAAACCTATACCTAACCCTAACCCTAAACCTAATTCAAACTCTAACACTAAACCTAACAATAACTTTAAACCTAATCTAACCTAACCCTAACCCTAAACCTAACACCAACTCTAAAGCCAAACTTAACCCCAACTGAACCCTAACCATAACCCTAACACTAACCCTAATGCTATCCCTAACCCTAACACTATCCCCTACCCTAAACCTAAACCTAAACCTAAATTTAACCTTAACCCTAACCCTAACACTAACCCTAAAAATATCCAAAACACTATCCCTAACACTAACCCTAAATGTTACATTATTTCTAACCCTAAAACTTACCCTAACCCTAATACTAAACCTAGCACTAACTCTAACCCTAACTCTAACCTTAACACTAACAATAAATGTAACCCTAACCCACAACCTAACCCTAAACCTAATCCTAACCTTAACCCTAACACTAACCCTAACCCTAACACTAACACTAACCCTAACACTACCCCTAAGACTACTACTAACTCAAACCCTAAATTTAACCCTACCCCCAACCCTTACCCTAATTCTAACCCTTTCTAACACTAACAGGAAACCTCAATCTAAACTTAAACCTAACACTAACATGAACCCTAACCCTAATCCTAAACCTAAACCTAACACTAACCCTAAACTTAACCCTAAGGCTTACATTAACCCTAAACCTAAACCTAAATCTAACAGTATCCCTAAACTTAAGCCTAACCCTAATATTAACACTAAACCTAACCATAAAACTAATCCTAACCCTAACAGTAAAACTTACCGTAACCCTAACAAAACTCCTAACACTAACCCTAATTCTAACCCTATCTAACACTTACACTAACCCTCAATCTAACCTTAAACCTCATGCTAACCCTAACCCTTACCCTAAAACTAACAGTAACCCTAACCTTAACCCTAAGCCTAACCCTGAATCTAATCCTAACCCTAACACTAAATCTAACCCTACCCTAACACTATCCCTATTTCTAAACCTAACCCAAACACTTACACTAACCAAACCTAACCCTAACCCTAACACTAACCCTAACACTAACTCTAACCCTAACCCTTACCTTAACTCTAAATAGAACACTAACCCAAATTCTAACCCTAACCCTAAATCTAACACAAACCCTAATACTAACCCTAACCCTAAACCTAACATTAACCCTAACTCTAACAATAACCCTAACCCTATTTCTAACCCTAACATTAACCCTAATCCTAACTCTAAACCTAACACTAACCCTAAATAAAACCATAACACTAACCCTAACACTAAATCTAAAACTAACACTAACCATAACAAAAATCCTAACACGTACCATAACCTTAACCCTAAACCTAACACTAACACTAACCCTTAACCTAAAACTAACAATAACCCTAACACTAACACTAATTCTTACCCTAATGCAAACACTAATTATATTCCTAACCCTAACAATAACACTAAACCTAAAACTTAGCCTAACATTAACCCTAACTCTAACCCTTACCCTAATCCCACCCCTAAACTGAACCCTAACTCTAACCCTAAATCTAACCCAAACCCTAACCCTAACTCTACAACTAACACTAAAACTAAATATAACTCTAACCCTAACCCTAATACAAATCCTAACCTTAACCCCAAACCTTACACTAACCCTAAACCTAACCCTAACTGTAACCCTAATTCTGACCCTAATCCTAACACTAACCCTAAATCTAATCCTAACCCTAATATTAAACCTAACTCTAAATCTAATCCTAAAACTAACACTAACACTAACCCTCAATCTAATCCTAAACCTAACGGGAAACCTAACAGTAACCCTAATCCTAAACCTAAAGCTAACACTAACCCTAACCATAACCATAACCCTAACTCTACACCTAACCCAAACACTAAACCTAACTCTAACCTTAACCCTAACTTAACCCTAACAGTAAACCTAACAATAACCCTAACCATAACCATAACACTAACCCTATCCCTAACACTAATGCTAATCCATACCCTAACACTAAAACTCACCCTACCACTAACCATAACACTAAGCCTAACGCTGACCATAAATCAAACACTAACCCTAACACTAATTCAAACTTTACCCCAAGCCCTAACACTATCACTAACCCTAACCCTAAACCTAAAACTAACCCTAACCCTAACCTTAAACCAAACCCAACTCTAACATTAACCCTAACCCTAAACATAACCCCGACACAAAGCCTAACTCTAAACCTAACCCTGACATTAACCCTAACCCTAACACTAATCGTAACACTAACCCTAATCATAACACTAAAAGTAACACTAAACCTAACTCTAACCCTAACCCTAGTCCTTACACTAATCCTATACCTAACGCTAAACCTAACCCGAACCCCAACTCTAATCCAAACACTAACCCTAACCCTAACTCTAAATCTAAACCTAACACTAAACTAACCCTAACCCAGCCTAAAACTAACACTAACCATATCCCTAACAATAACCCTAATACTAACTCTAAACCTAACACTAAACCTAACACTAACCATAACCCTAACCCTAACACTAACAACAACCCTATCTCTAAACATAACAGATAACACTAACCCTAACCCTCACGCTAACCCTAACATTATCACTAATTTTAACCATAACCCTAAGCCTAACACTAACCCTAACCCTAACCCTAACCCTAACACTAACACTAACACTAACCCTATCTCTAAACCTAACAGATAACACTAACCGTAACACTCACAGCAACACTAACACTATCACTAAATTTAACAGTTACCCTAAGCCTAACCCTAACCCCAACCCTAAACCTAACACTAACACTAAACCTAACCCTATCCCTAAATCTAACCCTAACACAGATTCTAGCCCTAACCCTATCCCTAACACTAACCCTAACTATAATCCTAATACTAATCCTAAACCTAACCCTTACCCTAACACTTACCCTAACTCTAACCCTAACCCTAAATTTAACCCTATCTCTAACCCTAAACCTAACATTAACCCTAAAGCTAACCCTAATCATAACCCTAACACTAATGCTAACACTAACCCTAACCCTAATCCTAACCCTAACACTAAACCTAACACTAACCCTAAAACTAACTCTAACACTAACTCTAATGGTAACCCTAACACCAACCCTAACACTCACGCTAAACATAACCCTCGCACTAGAACTAATCCTAACACTATTCCTAAAACTAACTATAACCCTAACCTGAAACCTAACTCTAATCCTAACACTAACCCTAACCTTAAACCTAACCCTACTCCTAACCTTAAACCTAACCCTACTCCTAACCCTAACCCTAAACATAATAAGAACCCTAACTCTAACCCTACTCCTAACACTAACACTAACCCTTACCCTAATCCTATACCTAACCCTAAAACTAATCCTCACACTAATCCTAAACCTAACCCTAACCCTTAGACTAAACCTAGCCCTAGCCGTAATACTAACCCTAACCTGTAACCATAAACCAAACACAAATTCTAACCATAAAACTAACACTAACACTAAACATAACCCTAAATCTATACCTAACCGTAACACTGACCTAACCCTAACCATATGCCTAATCCTAATTCTAACACTGACCCTTATCCATACCCTAAACCTAAGCTCAACACTAACCCTAAACCTAACCCTAACACTAACACAAACACTAAACCTAACCCTAAATCTAACACTAACCCTAACCATAACCCTAACACTAAGCCTAACCCTTTGCCCAACAATAACCCTAATCCTCACCATAAACCTAACTCTAACATTCAATAAAACACTAAACCAAACACTAACCCTAACCTAACCCTAACCCTAACCTAACACTAAAACTAACCCTAACCCTAATCTTAAACCTGACACTAAACCTAACCCTAACCTTAACCCTAACACTAAACCTAACAGTAACCTTAACCCTAACCCTAAACATAAAACTAAACCTAAACCAAAACCTAATATTAACCCTTACTCTAACACCAATACAAACTCTAACCCTATCTCTAACACTAATCCTAGCCCTAAACCTATCTCGAACCCTAACACTATCCCTAACATTAACCCTAACCCTAAACATGTCCTAACACTAATACCAACCCTATACCTAACCTTAACCCTAATCCTAACAATAACACTAATCGTAACCCTAACCTTAACACTAACCCTAAAACTAACCCTAACACTATCAATAAACCTAAACATATCCCTAAACCTAAACATAACCCTAACACTGAACCCAACCCTAAACCTAACCCTTATCATAACAGTGACCATAACCCTAACCCTAAAACTAACACTAAATTTAACCCTAAACCTAAACCTAATCCTAACCCTAAAACAAACCCAAACCTAACTCTAACCCTAAACCTAACCCTATCTAAAAAAATAACCATAATCCTAACACTAATTCTAACCCTAATACGAAACCTGACCCTAAACCTAACACTAACCCTAACCCTAACCCTAAGCCTAACACTAACCCTAACCCTGACCCTAAAAATAACCCTAAACCTTACCCTACCCAAACCCTAACCCTAACTCTAACCCTAATATTAACCTTAAAGCTAACCATAAAACTCACCCTAACCCTAATCCTAACACTAACCCTAAGCCTAACTCCAAAAATAACCCTAACCCTAACATTAATCCTAAACCTAAACCTAAAGCTAAAGCTAAACTTAACCCTAACCATAACCTGAACCCTAACACTAACCCTATCCCTAACACTAACCCTAACCCTAAATCTATCCTTAACCCTAACACTAACCCTAACCCCTACTGTAACCCTAACCCTAACACTACCCTAACACTAACCCGAACCCTAACACTAAACTGAAGCCTAACCCTAATCCTAACCCTATTCTAACTCTAACCCTAACACAAATTCTAAACATAACACTAACTCTAAACCTAACTCTAACCCTAACGCTAACCCTAATCCTATCACTAAACTTAAAACTAATCATAACCTTAACCCTATCACTAACACTAACCCTATTTCTAACAATAAATCTAACAGTAACCTTAACCCTAATCCTACAATAACCATAATCCTAACCATAACACTAACCCTAACCCTAACCCTTATACTAAACCTAACCCTAATCCTAATCCTAACCCTAAATTTAACCCTAACACTAACCCTAACTCTAAGACTAACCCTAATTCTAAACCTAACCCAAAACCTGAGACTAACCCTAACCCTAACAAGAACCTTAAATCTAAATCTAACCCTAACCCTAACCCGAAATGAAAAATGAACTCTAATCCTAACCCTAATTCTAAGCCTAATACTAACCCAAACCCTAGCCCTAACACTAACCATAATACTAACCCTAACCCTAATCGTAACATTAACACTAACATTAACTGTAACTGTAACACTAACATTAACGCTAACCCTAACTCTAAACATAACCATAACACTAAAACTAATGGTAACCATGACCCAAGTCCTAACCATAACATTAATCCTAGCACGATCCCTATTCCTAACTTTACTGCTAACCCCTACCGTAACCATAACACTAACCCTAATCCAAAACTTAACACTCATCCTAAACCTAACCCTAACCATAACAATAACACTAACCCTAACAACACTGACCGCAATCCTAACCCTAATTCTAAACCTAACTCTAACACTAAACCAAAACCCAAACCTAACACTAACACTAACCCTAAACTAACCCTAACCATAACCATAACCCTAACACTAATGCTAACCATAACCCTAGTCCTAACTCTAACACTAACCCTAATGTGATCCCTAACCCTAACTCTCATACTAACACTAATCGTAACTCTAACACTAACTCTAACTCAAACCGAAACCCTAACACTAACCTTAACCCTAACCATAACACTTACACCAACACTAATTCTTACCCTAACCCTAATACAAACCATAATGTTAACCCTAATCCTAACCCTAAGACTGACCCTAATGCTAAACCTAAACCTAACTCTAACCCTAACACTAACCCTAACCCTAACCCTACCCCTAACCCTAACACTAACTTAAACCTAACCCTAACCCTAACCCTAATTCTAACCGAAACGCTAACCCTAATTTGAATCCTAATCTTAATACTAAACCCAACCCTAACCCTTACACTAACCCTAACCCTAATCCTAACCCTAACCCTAACACTGAACCTAACCCTAATTCTAACCCTAGCCATAACAATAACACTAACCCTAACCTTAATACTAACCCTAACCCTAACCCTAACCATTTCCCTAACCTAACCCTAAACTTAATACTAACCCTAACCCTAACATTAACCCTTATCCTAAACCTAACCCTAACCCTAACACTAATCCTAACAATTACCTTAACCCTAACCCTAAACTTAATCTTAATATAAACCCTAACCCTAACACTAACACTAACCCTAACCCTAACCTGAACCCAAACCCTCACACTAACCCTAACCCTAACCCAATCCCTAACACTAATACAAACATTAACCATAACCCTCATCATAACCCTAACCCTAACACTAACCTAAATCAAACTTTAATTCTAACAGAAACCCTAATTCTAATCTTAACCCTAACACTACACCTAACCCTAACCCTAACCCTAACCCTAACACTGACCCTAACCCTAACACTAACTTTAGCCCTGACTCTAATTCTAACCTTCACCCTTGCCCTAACCCTAGCTCAAATGCTATCACTTACCCTAAACCTAACACTGACACTAACCCTAGTCTTAATCCTAACCCTAGCCCTAAACCTAACCTTAACCCTATCCCTAATATTACCTCCAACATTACCCTAATGATAAGCCTAACCAAAAAATGATAAACCTAGGCCTAACGCTAACCCTAACACTATCATTAACATTATCCAATAGGCTAAAACTAACCTGAACCCTAAACCTAACCCTATCCATTACCCTAACCAAAACCGGAAACCTACCACTAATTCAAGCCTTAACCCTAAACCTGAACCTAAACCAAACCCTACATGCAACCTGACCCCAATAATACACCTAGCTCTAAATTTGGCCCTTACCCTAAATCTAACCCTTACACTAGACTTAGCCATAACCTAATCCTAAATCTAATCATAATCAGAAATCTAGTCCTGACATTAGCTCTCCTTTTAATCCAAGCCCTAGCCCTAACACAAACCCTCATTCTAGCTTTAATCCTAGCCTTAATCTTACCCAAACCCTAACCCTAACCTTAAAACTCGCTATAACACATCCTTTTTCCTAAATCTAATGCTAATCCTATCCCTAACACTAACTCTATCTCTACACCTAACCCTAGGCCTAACACTAACACTAAACCTAGTGCTAATCCTAGCCCTAATTTAGCTGTAACCCTAAACTTAATCCTATCCCTAGCCTTAAGACTAACACTAACGTTCACTGTAGCCATTTCCCTAATTTAAACCTATCCCTTCAGATAACCCAAAACCTAGCCCTATCCTTATCCCCAACCCTAGTCCTAATCTTTGCCCTATCTGTAAACCTGTGTCTAATCCTAAATATAAGCCTAAACCTTACCCTAACACTAGCCTTAACCCTAATGTTAATTGGAAAACTACTCCTAACCCTATGCTAGCCCTAAAACCAAACCGAGCTGTAACCCTACACCTAACCGTTAACCTAAACCAAATCCTAACCCTACATCTAGCCCTAAACCTAGCTCTAATTTGAGTTCTAACCCTAACCCTAGAGAAAACCGGTATCCTGACTCAGACCCTAACACTAACCCTAGCTCTAATCAATGCCATAATGCTAACTCTAGAACTAGACCTAATTGGAATCCTAGTTCTTACATTACATGTAGCCCTAATTCTACACAAATCCTATCCCTAATCCCAGCCCAAAGCCTAAGTTTAACAATAACCCTAACCCTGAACCTAGCCCTAACCCTAACTCTAACCCTCACCCTATCTCTAACCCTATTTTTTCCTAAGCCAAACCCTTACCCTAATGCTAACGTAGTCCTAAAACTAATCCTAAGCCTACCCTCAAACACTAGCTCTATTACTAGTCCTAACCCTGCCATCATTCAAGATCTAACCCCAACTCAAACCTTAACCCAACCCAGACCCTTATTCTGACCCTAACAGTAACCCTAGTTCTAAACCTGACCCTAACCCTAAAGTGAACCATAACCCTACACTACCGGTAAACCTATACCTAAACCTAACAGTAACACTAGTACTAGACCAAACCTAATCCTAAATAGAGTCATAAATCTAGCCTTAGCCCTAAAGTAAAACCTAGCACTAGCCCTAAAAATATCCTTTAACCTAACACAAAAACTAACCCTATGCCTAAACCCAAAGCTAGTCCAATATGACCCAAAACTTGTACCTAACCCTAAGCCAAACAATGACACTTACCCCAACAGAAACCCTAGCTCTAATCCTTATGCTAACACAAAACCTAACCTTAACACTAGACTTATACATAACCTTAATCCTGAAACTAGCCATAACCATAACCATAGCTCCTACATTACCCATAGCTTAATGCTAGCCATAAACCTCACACAAAACCTAGCCCTAAACCTAGCCCTAATCATAACCCTAACTGTAACCCTAGACCTGAGACTAACCCTAACCTTCACCCTAGCACTAACTCTAGCTCAAAATCTAACCCTTACCTAAACAAAACCCTAAACTTAACCCTAACCCTAGCCCCGACTCTAGCCCTAACCATCACCATAGCCCTAACCCTAGCTCAAATGCTAACAGTTACCCTTACTCTAACCCTAACACTAACCCTAGGCCTAACCCTAACGCTAGCCCTAATCCTAACCTTAACCCTAGCCCTAAACTTACCTCTAACTTTTCCCTAAAGATAAGCCTAAACAAATACTAACCCTAGGTCTATCGCTTACCATATCACTATCACTAACCCTATTCATTACAATAAACCTAACCTGAACCCTAAACCTAACCCTATCCATTATTCTCACACTAATTGTAACCCTAACACTAATTCAAGCCTTAACCCTAAACCTTAACCTAAAGCAAACCCTACCTGGACCCTGAACTTAATAGTACACCTAGCTTTAAACTTGGCCCTTACCCTAAACCTAACCCTTACACTAGACTTAGCCATTACCTAATCCTAAAGCTAAAATTAACCATAAACCTAGACCTGACCTTAGCCCTAGTCCTAATCCAATCTATATAGCCCTAACACAAACCCTCATCCTAGCCATAAACCTAGACTTGAATTAACCCAAACTCTAACCCTACCCCTAAATATAGCTATAACCCCATCACTTCTCCTACAACTAACTGTAATCCTAACCCTAACAGTAACCCTATCTCTAGCCCTAACACTAGGCCTAACACTAACAGTAACCATAGCACTAATCCTAGCCCTAATTTAGCCCTAACCCTAAAGCTAAACCTATCCCTATGCCTAAGACTAACTCCAACTATCACCATAGCCATATCCCTAATTTTAAACCTATCCCTTCTGATAAACCAAAACCTAGCCCTACTTCTAGCCCCAACCCTAGTCCTAACCTTCACCCTAGCCCTAAACCTGGATCTAACCCTAACCTAACGCAAAGACTAATCCTATAACTAGACCCAAGCTAGTCCTAAATCTGGCCGTAAACCTAAACCTAAACTCAACCCAAACAATGACCCTTACCCTAAAATAAACCCTAGACCTAAACCTTATCCTAACTAAAAACCTTATTCTAACCTAAAACCTAACCCTAAAAATAGACTTATCCATAACCCTAACCCTAAAACTAGCCATAACCAAAAACCTAGCTTTTATATTACCCATAGCCCTAACGCTAGTCCTGAACCTCACAAAAAACCTAGCCCTTATCCTAGCACTAAACTTAGCCCTAATTGTAACCCTAACCGTAACCCTAGACCTGACAATAAACATAACCTTTGTACTAGCCCTAACCATAGCTCAACACAAAACTTACCTAAACATAACCCTAATCCTAAACCTAACCCTAGCCCTGACTCTAGCCCTAACCCTCACCCTATCCCTAACCCTAGCTCAAATGCTAACACTTACCCTAAGCCTAACCCTAACACTAACCCTAGGCCTAAGCTTAACCCTAGCCCTAATGCTAAACTTTACCCCAGCCATAACATTAGCTCTAAATTTACCCTAAAAATAAGCCTAACAAAATGCAAACCCTAGGCCTATCGCTAACCCTATCGCTATCCCTAATTCTATCCATTACGCTAAACCTAACCTGAACCCTAAACCTAACCCTATACATTACCCTAACCCTAACCCTAACCCTAACACTAACACTAAATCAAGCCTTAACCCTAAACCTTAACCTAAATCAAACCCTACCTGGACCCTTACCCTAATAATACACCTAGCTCTAAATTGGCCTTCATCCTAAACATAACCATTACAATAGACTTAGCCATAACCTAATCCTAAACCTAAATATAACCATAAACCTAGACCTGACATTAGCCCTTGTCCTATCCCAAGCACTAGTCCTAACAGAAACCCTCATTATAGCCCTAAACCTAGCCTTATTCCTAACCCAAACCCTAACCCTACCCCAAACCTAGCTATAAATCCATCACTTCCCCTAAAACTAACTCTAACCCCAAGCCTAACACTAACCCTAACTCTAGCCCTAACCCTAGTCCTAACACTAACACTAACCCTAGAGCTAATTCTAGCCTAATTTAGCCCTAACCCTAACCCTCTCCCTAGACTTAAGACTAACTCTACTCTCACCGTAGCTGTATCCCTACTTAAAAACTATCTCTTATGATAACTCCAAACCTAGCCCTATACCTAGCCTAAACCTTAGCCTTAACCTGCGCCCTAGCCCTAAAACAAATCCAAGCCCTATCACTATACCTAACCCTTAACCTAAACCAAACCCTAACCCTACACCTAGCACTAAACTTAGCCCTATTTTGAGTCCTAACCTAACCCAAGAAAAAACCCTGACCCTGACGCAGATCCTAACACTAAACCTAGCTCTAAACATTAGCGTAATGCTAACCCTAGAACTAGGCCTAATTGGAATCCTAGTTCTTACATTAGCTGTAGCCCTAATGCTAACAAAAATCTTAGCCCTAATCCGAGCCCTAACCATAGGTTTAACCCTAACCGTAAACCTTACCCTAGCCCTAACCCTAAACATACCCCGAACCCTACTTCTAACCCTACATTTTACCCTATGCCAAACCCTCACCTTAGTGCTACCCTAGTCCTAAACCTAACTCATAGCCTACCCAAAACACTACCTCTATTACTAGTCCTAAACCTGCCCTCTTTCTAGTTCTAACCCTAAACAAAACCCTAACCCTAACC
>NW_026693802.1:0-13641 GCF_021218885.2 Marmota monax
CCCTATAGGGATAGAGGTATTTGGAACTCTAAATCAAACACAGTTTGTGCTAGCTGCTTGAAACTTGACACACTCTATTAGATCTCAGTGTGCTCTCTATGCTTTGTTCTCTGTTGAAGTAGCCCTAACAGAGGCAAGGAAAAAACACTTGGCATTTGAAAACATTTGCAGAGCTTCCACAGAACTCCAAACAAATATTTTTTCACCCGCTCTTCTTTAAACTTTGAAGGAAGAATCAGTACTCCAGTCACACTTGGCCCCCCAAAATTTCATTATTCTAGGTTGAAGCATTCCTTTGTAAGAACACATTGAAATTTTTGGTTTCACTTCGTTTTCCCCGATAGGGATAGATGCAGTTTGATCTCTAAATCAAACATAGTTTTTACTAGCTGCATAAAACTCCACAACTCAATTAGTTCTCAGTGCACTCTCTAAGCTTTTTCCCTGTTGAAGTAGTGCTAATCAGAGCCAAGGAAAAAACACTTTTATTTGAAAGCATTTGCCAAACTTCTGTTGAACTCCAAGTTTACTGGAATCTCAGCAAATATTTTTTTCACCCGATCTGGTTGATACTTTGAAGGAATAATCGGAACTTCAGTTGTACTTGTCCCCCAAAATTTTATTCTTCTAGGTTGAAGCGTAATTTGCAGAAACACTTTGAATATTTAGGTTTCAATACGTTTACCCCTATAAGGATAGAGGCAGTTGGAACTCTAAATCAAACATAGTTTGTCCTATCTGATTGAAACTTGACACACTCAATTAGTTCTTAGTGTGCTCTCTATACTTTATTCCTTGTTGAAGTAGCCCTAACAGAGGCAAGGGAAAAACACTTGCATTTGAACACATTTGTGGAGCTTCCACAGAATTCAGAGCAAATATTTTTTCACCCTATCTTATTGATACTTTGGAGGAATGACTGGTACTCCAGTTGCACTTGTTCCCCCAAATTTGTTCTTCTAGATTGAAGCGTTCATTTGCAGGAACAGTGTGAAATTTTAGTTTCATTTCATTTTCCATTATAGGGATAGATGCATTTGGAATTCTAAATCAAACAGGATTTCTGATAGCTGTTTGAATTTTGACACACTGAATTAGTTCTCAGTGCACTGTCTATGCTATGTTCCCTCTTGAAGTAGCCCTAAGCAGAGGCACTTGTCAGTGAAGGAAAAATCACTTTCATTTGAAAGCATTTGCCAAGCTTCCACAGACCTCTGAGTTTGCTGAAATCCCAGGAAATATTATTTGCACCCAATCTTTTTGATACTTACCAGTAATGATTGGTACTTCAGTCACACACACCCAAATTTCGTTCTTCTAGGTGGAAGTGTTCATTTACAGGAACACTTTGAAATTTTAGGTTTCACCTCATTTTCCCCTATAGGGATAATGCATTTGGAAGTCTAAATCAAACACGGTTTCTGCTAGCTGCTTGAAATTTGACCCACTGATTTAGTTCTCAGTGCACTCTTTATGTTTTCTTCCCTCTTGAAGTAGCGCTAAGGAGTGGCACGAAAAAAAACAATTCCATTTGAAAGCTGTTGCCAAGCTTTCACAGAACTCCGAGTTTACTGAAATCCCAGCAAATATTTTTTTCATCCAATCTTTTTAATACTTGGCCATAATGATCAATATTCCAGTCACACTTGGCCCCCCAAATTTTGTTCTTCTAGGTTTAAGTGTTCCTTTGCAGGAACACTATGAATTTTGAGATTTTGTGTTGTTTTCCCCTGTAAGGATAGATGCAGTTGGAACTCTAAATCAAACATGGTTTCAGCTAGCTGTTTTGATATTTAACACACTGAATTAGTTCTCAGTGCACTCTGTATTCTTTGTTTCCTCCTGCATTAGCCCTAATCATAGGAAAGGAAAAAAAAAACACTTTCTTCTGAAAGTGTTTGCCAGGCTTCCTCAGAACTGCGAGTTTACTGAAATCTCAGGAAATATTTTTTCACCCAATCTTGTTGATACATTGCAGGAATCATCAGTACTCCAGCCGCAATTGGCTCCCCAAATTTTGTACTTTCAGGTTAGAGCGTTCTTGTTCAGGAACACTTTGAAATTTTATGTTTCACTTTATTTTTCCCTATAGGTATACTCACAGTTGGAACTCGAATTCAACCAGGGTTTGTGCTAGCTGCTTGAAACTTGACACACTAAATTAGTTCTCAGGGCAATCTCTATGCTTTATTCCATCTTGAAGTAGCCCTAAGAAGAGGCACTTTTCAGTGAAGGAAAAATCATTTTAATTTGAATGCGTATTCCAAGCTTCCACACACTTCTGAGTTTACTGAAATCCCAGGAAGTATTTTGTTCACCAAATATTTTTGATACTTGGTGGTAATGATTGGTAGTCCAGTTGCACTTGGCCCCCCAAATTTTGTTGTTCTAGGTTGAAGCATTCGTTTGCAGGAACACTTTGAAATTTTAGGTTTCACTTCATTTTCCCCTACAGGGATAATGCATTTGGAACTCTAAATCAAACATGCTTTCTGCTAGCTGCTTGAAATCTGACACACTGAATTAGTTATCAGTGTGCTCTCTATTCTTTATTCCCTCTTGCAGTAGCCCTAAGCAGATGCAAGGAAAAGACACTTTTATTTAAAAGCATTTGCCAGATTCCAAAGAACTGCAAGTTTACTGAAATCTCAGCAAATATTTTCCCACAAACTTGTTGATACATTGCAGGAATCATCAATACTGCAGCTGCACTTGGCTCCCCAAATTTCGTACTTCTAGGTTAAAGCATTGATTTGCAGGAACACTTTGAAATTTTAGGTTTCACTTTGTTTTCCCCTATAGGTATATTGCCAGTTGGAACTCAAAATCAAACAGGGTTTGGGCTAGAGGCTTGAAACTTAACACACTCAATTAGTTCTCAGTGCACTCTCTATGCATTGTTCCCTCTTGAAATATCCTGAACAAGAGGCAGGAAAGAAAAAAAATTTCATTTGAAAGCCTTTGCCAACCTTCCACCAATCTCTGTGTTTACTGAAACTTCAGCAAATATTTTGTTCACCCAATCTTTCTGATACTGGGCAGTAATGATTGGTACTGCAGTCACACTTCCCCCCCCCCCCCCCCCCCAAATTTTGTTCTTCTAGGTTGAAGCATTCAAATTCAGGAACACTTTGAAATTTTAGGTTTCAATTCATTTAACACTATAA
This sequence comes from Marmota monax, assembly GCF_021218885.2. Lineage (NCBI taxonomy): Eukaryota > Metazoa > Chordata > Mammalia > Rodentia > Sciuridae > Marmota > Marmota monax. The sequence goes on from NW_026693802.1 coordinate 3,168, forward strand.
GGATAGATGCAGTTGGAATTCTAAATAAAACACGGTTTTTGCTAGCTGCTTGAAATTTGAAACACCGAATTAGTTCTTGGGCGCTCTCTATGCCTTGTTCCTTCTTGAAGCAGCCCTCATCAGAGGCAAGGAAAAATCACTTTCATTTCAATGCGTTTTCCAGGCTTCCTCAGAACTGTGAGTTTACTGAAACCTCATCAAATATTTTTTCAACTGATCCTGTTGATACATTGCAATAATCATCAGTACTCCAGCCACATTTGGCTCCCCAAATTTTGTACTTCTACGTAAAATCGTTCGTTTGCAGGAACACTTTGAATTTTTAGGTTTCACTTCATTATCCCCCATAGGTATACTTCTAGTTGGAACTCAAAATCAAACAGGGTTTATGCTAGCTGCTTGAAACTTGACACACTGAATTGGTTCAAAGTGCAATCTCTATGCTTTGTTCCCTCTTGAAGTAGCCCAAAGTAGAGGCAGGAAAAAAAACTATTTTATTTGAAAGCATTTGCCAAGCTTCCACAGAAATCTGAGTTTACTGAAATCCCAGGAAATATTTTTTCACCCAATCTTTTTGATACTTGGCAGCAATGATCAGTACTCCAGTCACATTTGGCCCCCAAATTTTTTTCTTCCAGGTTGAAGCATTCGTTTGCAGGAAGAGTGTGAAATATTAGGTTTCACTTCATTTTCCCTTATAGGGACAGATGAATTTGGAATTCAAAATCAAACAAGGTTTCTGCTAGCGGCTAGAATTTTGACACACTGAATTAGTTCTCAGTGTGCTCTCTATACTATGTTCCCTCTTGAAGTAGCCTTAAGCAGATGCACTTGTCAGTGAAGGAAAAATCACTTTCATTTGAAAGAATTTGCCAAGCTTCCACAAACCTCCGAGTATACTGAAATCCCAGCAAATATTTTTTTCACCCAAACTTTTTGATACTTGCCAGTAATGATTAGTACTCCAGTCACAATGCCTAAATTTCGTTCTGCCTAAAATTCGTTCTTCTGGGTAGAAGCTTAGTTTGCATGAACACTTTGAATTTTTAGGTTTCACTTCATTTTCCTCTATAGGAATAATGCATTTGGAATTCTAAATCAAACATGGTTTCTGCTGGGTGCTTGAAATTTGACACACTGAATTAGTTATAAGTGAGCTCTCTATGCTTTGTTCCCTCCTGCAGTAGCCCTAAGCAGAGACAAGAAAAAAACATTTTCATTTGAAAGTGTTTTCCAGGCCTCCACAGAACTGCAAGTTTACTGAAATCTCAGGAAATATTTTTTCACCCGATCCTGTTGATAGGTTGCAGGAATCATCAGTACTCCAGCCACACTTGTTGCCCCACATTTCTTACTTCTAGGGTAAAGCATTTATTTGCAGGAACACTTTGAATTTTTAGGTTTCACTTTGTTTTCCCCTATAGCTATACTGCCAGTTGGAACTCGAAATCAAACAGGATTTGTGCTAGCTGCTTGAAACTTGACAAACTGAATTAGTTCTCAGTGTGATCTCTATGCTTATTCCGTCTTGAAGTAGCCCTAAGCAGAGGCACTTGTCAGTGAATGAAAAATCACTTTCCTTTGAAAGCGTTTGCCAAGCTCCAACAGACCTCCAAGTTTACTGAAATCCCAGCAAGTATTTTATTCACCCAATATTTTTGATACTTGGTAGTAATGATCAGTCCTCCAATCAAACTTGCCACCCCCTAAATTTAATTCTTCTAAGTTGAAGCTTTCGTTTGCAGGAACACTTTGAAACTTTAGGTTTCACTTCGTTTTCCCCTACAGGGATAATGCATTTGGAACTCTAAATTAAACATGCTTTCTGCTAGCTGCTTGAAATCTGACACAATGAATTAGTTATCAGTGAGCTCTCTATAATTTTTCCCTCCTGCAGTAGCCCTAAGCAGAGGTAAGGAAAAACAAAACAAAACAAAAAAACTTTTCATTTGAAAGTGTTTGCCCGGATTCCACAGAACTGCGAGTTTACTGAAATCTCAACAAATATTTTTTTCACACGATCTTGTTGATAGGTTGCAGGAACCATCAGTACCTCAGCATCACTTGGCTCCCCAAATTTTTTACTTCTAGGTTAAAGCATTTGTTTGCAGGAACACTTTGAATTTCTAGGTTTCACTTGTTTTCCCCTATAGGTATACTCACTTTTGGAACTCTAAATCAAACAGGGTTTGTGCTAGCTGCTTGAAACTTGACACACTCAATTAGTTCTCAGTGTTCTCTCTATGCTTTGTTCCCTCTGGAATTAGACCAAAGGAGAGGCAGGAAAAAAAAAACTATTTCATTTGAAAGCCTTCGCCAAGCTTCCACCAATCTCTGTGTTTACTGAAACTTCTGCAAATATTTTGTTCACCCAATATTTTTGATACTTGGTGGCAATGATCAGTACTCAGGTCACACTTGGCTCCCCAAATTTCATTCTTCTAGTTTGAAGCATTCGTTTGCAGGGACAGTGTGAAATTTTAGGTTTCACTTCATTTTTCCATATACGGATAGATGAATTTGGAATTCTAAATCAAACAGCGTTTCTGCTAGCTGCTTGAATTTTGACACTCTGAATTAGTTTTCAGTGTGCTCTCTATTCTTTGTTCCCTCTTGAAGTAGCCCTACGCAGAAACACTGGTCAGTGAAGGAAAAATCACTTTCATTTGAAAGCGTTTGCCAAGCTTCCACAGACCTCTGAGTTTACTGAAATCCCAGCAAATATTATTTTTCACCCAATCTTTTTGATACTTGCCAGAAATTATCGGTACTACAGTCACACTTGGCCCCCCAAATCTTGTTGATATGTTGGAAGAATCATTAGTACACTATCTGCAATTAGCTCCCCAAATTTATTTTTCTAGTTTCAAACATTCCCTAACCATAACACTAACCGTTACACTAAAAAACCCTAACACTAACACAAATGCTAAATCTAACCCAAACCCTAACCCTAACATTAATCCTAACCCTAATTCTAACCTTAACCCTAACCCTAAACCTGACCCTGATCCTAAAGCGAACCCTAACCCAACCTCTACTGGTAAACCTATACCTAAACCTAACAGTAACACTAGCACTAGACCAAACCTAACCCTAAATAGAGTCATAAATCTAGCCTTAGTCCTAAAGAAAAACCTAGCACTAGACCTAACAATACCCTTAACCTAATGCAAAGACTAACCCTATCCATAGACCCAAAGCTAGTCTTAATTCTGGCACTAAACCTAAACCTAACACTAACCCGAGCAATGACCCTTACCATAACCTAAACCCTAACTCTAATCCTTATCCTAACCCAAACCTAACCCCAACTTACATTAGACTTATTCATAACCCTAAAAGTAGCCATAACCATAACCCTAGTTCTTACAATACCCATAGCCCTAATGCTAGACATAAAACTCACACAAAACCTAGCCCTTACTCTAGCCCTAAACCTAGCCCTAATCATAACCCTAAACATAACCCTAGACCTGAACCTAACCCTAACCCTCGCCCTAGCCCTAAACTTAGCTCAAACTCTAACCTTACCTAAACCTAACACTAACCGTAACCCTAGCCTTGACTCTAGCCCTAACACTCGCCCTAGCCCTCACCCTAGCTCAAATGCTAACACTTATCCTAAGCCAAACCCTAACACTAACCCTATGCCTAACCCTAATCCTAGCCCTAATCCTAACCTTACCCCTATCCCTAACCTCAGCTCTAACATTACCCTAACGATAAGCCTAACCAAATGGTAACCCTAGGACTAACGCCAACCCATTCGCTATCACTAAGGCTATACGTTACGCTAAACCTAATCTGAACCCTAAACCTGATCCTATCCATTACCCTCACCGTAGTCATAAACCTAACACTAATTCAAGCCTTAACCCTAAACCTTACCCTAACCCTAACCCTACCTGGATCTTGAGCCTAATAATACACCTAGCTCTAAACTTGGCCCTCACCTTAAACCTAACCCTTACAGTAGACTTAGCCATTACCTAATTCTAAAGCTAAAATTAACCATAAACCTAGTCCTGACATTAGCCCTAGTCCTAATCCAAGGCCTAGCCCTAACACAAACCCTCATCCTAGCCCTAAACCTAGCCTTAAATTAACCCAAATTCTAACCCTATCCCTAAATATAGCTATAACCCCATCCCTTCTCCTAAAACTAAGTGTAATCCTAACCCTAACACTAACCATATCTCTAGCCCTAACCCTAGGCCTAACACTAACACTAACACTAACCCTACTCTAATCCTAGCCCTAATTTAGCCCTAACTGTAATTCTAACCTTATCCCTATCCCTAAGACTAACTCTCTCGCCCTAGCAGTATCCCTAATTTAAAAACTATTCCTTATGATAACCCAAAACCTTAGCCCTATCCAATAGCCCAAACCCTAGCCTTAACTTTTGCCCTAGCCTTAAACCTGGGTCTAACCCTAAACATAAGCCTAAGCCTCACCCTAACACTAGCCTTAAACCTAATGCTAATTGGATATCTAACCCTAACCATAACCTAGCCCTAAAACAAAACTGAGCCATAATCCTACACCTAACCCTTAACCTAATCCAAACCCTAACCCTACACCTAGCCCTAAACCTAGCCCTAATTTGAGTCATAACCCTAACCCGAGAAAAAACCCTGACCCTGATGCAGATCCTAACACTAACCCTAGCTGTAAACATTAGTGTAATGCTAACCCTAGAACTAGCCCTAATTGGAATCCTAGTTCTTACATTAGCTATTGTCCTAATGCTAACACAAATCCTAGCCCTAATCCGAGCCCTAACCATAGGTTTAACCCTAACCCTAACCCTAACACTAGCCCCAACCCTAAAAACATCCCTAACCCTGCTTCTAACCCTATTTTTTTACCCTACACCAAACCCTCACCCTAATGCTACCCTAGTCCTAAACCTAACTCATAGCCTACCCCAAACACTAGCTATATTACTAGTCCTAACCCTGCTCTCTTTCTAGCTCTTACCCTAACTCAAACCCTAACCCTAATGCTGAACCTTATTCTGACACTAACAATAACCCCAGGTCTAAACCTATCCCTGATCCTAAAGTGACCACAACCCAACCCCTATTGGTAAACCTGTACCTAAATCTCAGAGTAACACTAGCACTAGACCAAACCTAATCCTAAATAGAGTCATAAATCTAGCCTTAGCCCTAAAGAAAAACCTAGCACTAGCCCTAAAAGTAACCCTTAACCTAATGCAAAGAGTAAACCTATCCCTAGTCCCAAAGCTATTCTTAATTCTGGCCCTAAACCTAAACCTAACCCTAACCTGAACAATGACACTTACATAACCTAAACCCTAACTCTAAACCTTATCCTAATGCAAAACCTAACACTAGACTGATTCATAACCCTAAAATAGCCAAAACCATAACCATAGTTCTTACATAGCCCTAACACTAGCCATAAACCTCACACAAAAACTAGCCCTTATGCTAGCCCTAAACCTAGCCCTAATCATAACCCTAATCATAAACCTAGACCTGAACCTAACCCCAACTCTCACCCTAGCCCTAACCCTAGCTCAAACTCTAACCCTTACCTGGTATATAAACCTAACCCTTACCTAGTCCTGACTCTAGCACTAACCATCAATCTAACCCTCACCCTAGCTCAAATGCTAACACTTACCCGAAGCCTAACCCTAACACTAACCCTAGGCCTATCCCTAAACCTAGCCCTAATGCTAAACTTAACCCTAGCCATAACATTAGCTCTAACATTACCCTAAAGATAAGCCTAACCAAATGCTAACCCTAGGCCTATTGCTAACCCTATCACTATCATTAACCCTATTCTTTATGCTAAACCTAAACTGAACCCTAAACCTAACCCTATCCATTACCCTCACCCTAATCCTAACCTTAATGATAATTCAAGGCTTAAACCTAAACCTTAACTTAAAGCAAACCCTACCTGGACTCTGACCCTAATAATACACCTAGCTTTAAACTTGGCCCTTACCCTAAATTTAACCCTTACACTAGACTTAGCCATAACCTAATCCTAAAGCTAAACTTAACTATAAACCTAGACCTAACACTAGCCCTAGTCCTAATCCAAGACCTAGCCCTAACACAGACCCCCTCCTTGCCCTAAACCTAGCCTTAATTCTAACCCGAACCCTAACTTTGGCCTTAAACCTAGCTATAACTCCATCCCTTCCCCTAAAACTAACTCTAAACCTAACTCTATGACTAACCCTCTCTAGCCCAAACACTAGGCCTAACACTAACACTAACCCTAGCACTAATCCTACCCCTACTTAACCCTAACACTAAAACTAACCCATCCCTAGCCCTAAGACTAAATCTAACACTCACCCTTGCCGTATCCCAAATTTTAATCTTATCCCTTACCATAACCCAAAACCTAGCCTAATCCCTAGCTGCATCCCTAGCCCTTACCTTTGCCTTAGCCCTAAACTTGGATGTAAGTCTAAACGTAAGCCTAAACCTCACCCTAACACTAGCCTTAACCCTAATGCTAATTGGAAAACTAGCCCTAAACCTACCCTAGCCCTAAAACAAAACCGAGAAATAACCCTACACCTAAACCTTAACCTAAACCAAACACTCAGCTTAAACCTAGCCCTAAACCTAGCCCTAATTTGAGTCCTAACCCTAACCCTAGAAAAACAACGTGAACCTGACTCAGACCCTAACACTAACAATAGCTCTAAACATTGCCCTAATGCTAACGCTAGAACGAGCCCTAATTGGAATCCTAGTTCTTACATTAGCTGTAGCCCTACTGCTAACACAAATCTTAGCCCTAGTTTGAGTCCTAACCCAAGGTTTACCTAACCCTAACCCTAGCCCTAACCCTAACCCTAACCCTACCTCTAAACTACTTTTTCCCCTAAGCCAAACCCTCACCCTAATGCTACCCTAGTCCTAAACCTAATCTTTATCCTACTGAAAACATGAGCTTTATTACTATTCTTAACCCTGCCCTCATTCAAGCTCTAACCCTAACCCAAACCCTAGCCCTAACCCTGACCCTTATTCTGACCCTAACACTAACCCTAGTTCTAAACCTGACCCTAAACCAAAAGCGAACCCTAACCCTATCACTACTGGTAAACCTATACCTAAACCTAACAGTAACTCTAGAACTAGACCAAACCTAATCCTAAATAGAGTCAAAAATATAGCCTTAGCCCTAATGAAAAACCTAGCAGAGCCCTAAAAATAACCCTTAACTTAGCGCAAAGTCTAACAATATCCCTAGACCCAAAGCTATTCCTAAATCTGGCCATAAACATAAACATAATCATAACACGAACAATGAACCTTACCCTAACATAAATTCTAGGTCTAAAACTGATCCTTACCCAAAACATAACCATAACACTAGACTTATCCAAAACCCTAACACTAAAACTAACCATAATCATAAAACATGCTCTAACATTACTCATAGCCCTAACACAAGCCATAAATCTGACACAAAACCTAGCCCTTATCCTAGCTCTAAACCTAGCCCTAATCATAACCTTCACCATAACCCCAGACCTGAACCTAACCCTAACACTCGCCCTAGCCCTAATCCTAGCTCAAACTTTAACCTTTACCTAAACACAACCCTAACCATAACCTAGCCCTGATTATAGCCCTAACCCTCACTCTAGATCTAACACTTGCTCAAACGCTAACACTTACCCTAAGCCTAACTCTAACACTAACCCTAGGCCTAACCCTAACCCTAACCCTAAACCTAACCTTAACCCTAGCCCTAAACTTACCTCTAACATTACCCTAAAGATAAGCCTAACCAAATGCTAACCCTAGGCCTATCGCTAACCCTATCTCTATCACTAACCCTATCCATTACGGTAAACCTAACCTGAAGCCTAAACCTAACCCTATCCATTACCCTCACCCTAATACTAACCCTAATGCTAATTCAAGCCTTAACCCTAATCCTTAACATAAACCAAACCCTACCTGGACCCTGACCTTAATAATACACCTAGCTCTAAACTTAATAATACACCTAGCTCTAAACCTAATCCTTACACTAGACTTAGCTGTAACCTAATCCTAAAGCTAAACGTAACCACAAACCTAGTCCTGACATTAGACCTAGTCCTAATGCAAGCCCTAGTGCTAACACAAACCCTCATCTTAGCCCTAAACCTAGCCTTAATCCTAACTGAAACCCTAACCCTAGCCCTAACCCTACCTATAACCTCATCCTTTCCACTAAAACTAACTCTTTCCCTAACACTAACACTAATCCTATCTCTAGCCCTAACCCTAGGCCTAACACTAAAACTAACCTAATGCTAATACTAGCCCTAAATTAGCCCTAACCCAAAAGCTAACTGTATCCATAGCCCTAAGACTAACTCTAACTCTCGCCATAGCCGTATCCCTTATTTTAAACGTATCCCTTCTGAATACCCAAAACCTAGCCCTATTCTTGGCCCCAACCCCAGCCCTAACTTTCTTCCTAGACTTAAACCTGTATCTAACCCTAAACGTAAGCCTAAATCTCACCCTAACAGAAACCTTAACCCTAATGCTAATTGGAAAGCTAGCCCTAAACCTACTGTAGCCCTAAAACAAAACCGCACCATAACCCTACCTCTAACCCTTAACCTAAACCAAACCCTAACCCTACACCTTACCCTAAAGCTAGCCCTAATTTGAGTCCTAACCCTAACCCTAGAAATAATCCTGACCCTGTCTTATTCATTAATACTCACCCTAGCTCTAAACATTGCCCTAATGCTAACCCTAGAATTAGCCCTAATCAGAATACTAGTTCTTACATTAGCTGTAGCCCTAATGTTAACACAATTCCTAGCTCTAATCTGAGCCCTAACGCTAGGTTTAATGCTAACCCTACCCCTAACCCAACATCAAACACTATCCTATATGCTAAGCCAAACACTCACTCTAATTTTACCCTAGTCCTAACCCTATTCCTTAGCCTACCCCAAACTCTAGTTCTATTTCTAAACCTACCCTAGCCCTCATACTAGCTGTAACCCTAATCCATACCCTAACCCTAACCCTGACACTTATTCAGACCCTAACACTAACCCTACGTCTAAACCTGACTCTAATCCTAAAGAAAACCCTAACACAACCCCTACAGTTAAACCTATACTTAAACCTAACAGTAACACTAGCACTAGACCAATCTGAATCCTAAACAAAGCCATAAAACAAACCCTAGCCCTAAACAGAAACCTGGCACAACCCCTATCATTAACCCTTAACCTAACACAAAGACTAACCGTATCCATAGACCCAAATCTAGTCCTAATTCTGGCCCTAACAGTAAACCTAACTCTAACCCGAACAAAAACCCTTACCCTAACATAAACTCTAGCTCTAAACCTTATCCTAACACAAAACCTAACCCTAACATTAGACTTATTCATAACTATTACCCTAAAACTAGCTATGAACAGAACTCTAGCTCTTACATTACTCATATCCCTAAAGCTAGCCATAAACCTCACACCAAACCTAGCCCTAATCATAGCCCTAATCATAACTCTAACTGTAACCCTAGACCTAACACCAACCCTAATCCTTGCCCTTTCCCTAACCCTAGCTCAAACTCTAACCCTTACCTAAACATAACCCTAAACAAAACCCAAACCCTAGCCCTGACTCTAGCCCTAACATTCGCCCTAGTCCTAACCCTAGCTCAAACGCTAATACTTACCCTATGCCTAACCCCAAAACTAACCCTAGGCCTAACTCTAAACTTAGCACTAAACCTAAACTTAACCCTAGCCCTAACCTTAGCTCTAACATTACCCTAATGATAAGCCTAACCAAATGCTAACCCTAGGCCTAACATTAACCCTACCGCTAACACTAACCATACCTATTACCCTTAACCTAACCTGAACCCTAAACCTAACCCTATCCATAACCCTAACCCTAACCCTAAAGCTAAATCAAGCCTTAACCCTAAACTTTTACTTTACCCATAGTCCTAATGCTAGCCATAAACCTAGCACTAATCATGTCCCTATGATAAACTAGAACTAACCCTAACCCAAACCCTTTCCCTAGTCCTAAACCTAGCTCAAACTCTAACCCTTATCCTAAACATAACCCTAACTCTAACACTAACCCTAGCCCTGACTCTAACCCTAACCCTCAACCTAGCCCGAACACTAGCTCAAACACTAACACTTACCCTAAACCTAATCCTAATTCTAACCCTAGCCCTAATCCTAACCTTAGTTCTAGGCCTAACCTAAGCTCTAACCCTATCCATTACCCTAAAGATAAGCCTAACCCAAATACTATCACTAGGCCTAACCTAACCCTATAACTAACACTAATCCTATCCATTACTCTAAACCTAACCTGAACTCTAAACTTAGTCCTATCCATTACCCTAATCCTAACCCTAATGTTAATTCAAGCCTTAATCCTACACCTTAACTGAAACCAAACCATCCGCTGACTCT
>NW_026693803.1:0-5531 GCF_021218885.2 Marmota monax
CCCTAATAATACACCTAGCTCTAAACCTGACCCTTACACTAAACCCAATCCTACATTAGACCTAGCCATAACATAACCCTAAAATTAACCCTAACCATGAACCTAGACCTGACATTAGACCTTTCTCTAATCCTATTCTTAACTCTTGCACAAACCCTAGTCTTCATTTTAGGCTTAAACCTAGCCTTAATCCCAACACAAAACCTAATCCTATCCCTATCCCTAATATTAACCCTCACCCTAGCCCTAAACCTAGCTATAACCCCATCCTTTCCCCTAACACTAACCCTAGCCCTAACTCTAACCCTAACACTAAACCTAACTCTAGCCCTAACCATAGGCCCCACTCTACCACTAAACATAGCGCTAATTTTAGCCCTAATTTATCCCTAACCCTAAACATATCCCTAACTCTAGGCCTAAGACTAACTCTAATGCTCATCCTAGCCCTCTTTCTAGTTCTTACCCTATTCATTACCATAACCCTAGCAAAAGACCTAATCTTAGCCCTAACCCTAGCCAAAGACCTAACCATATATCCAACCATAACTCGAAATCGATTGCTAACCCTAAGCCTAAACCTTACCCTACCACTAGACCTAACATTATTGGTATTCCTATAACTAGCCCTAACCCTAGCCTTAGCCCTAAAACAAAACCAAGCCATTCCTCTAACCCTAAATGTTAACCAAAACCAAACCCTAACGCTAACCATAAATCTCTAGCTCTATTTCGAGTCCTAAGCCTGAAACTAACCCTGACCCTGACTTATATTGTAACACTAACCTCAGCTCTAAATATCACACTAACCCTATAGATAATGCTAACACTAGTCCTAGACCAAAACTAACCCTATCTTAACCTTAGTTCTTACATTACCCATAGCCGTAACCCCAGCACTAAAACTAACAGAAAAACTAGCCCTAATCTGAGCCCTAAACCTAGATGTAACTCTAAACTTAATTCTAATGCTAACCCTAACCCTAAACCTAGCCCTAATTCTAGCTCTAACTCTATCATTTACTCTAAGCCAAACTCTATCCGTAATTCTAACCTTAGTCGTAATCCTAATCTTTAGCCTAACCCAAACCTTAACCCTATTACTCGTTCTAACACTATCCTTCATTCTAGCTCTAACCCTAACCCAAATTCTAACCCTAACACAAACCCTTGGTCCAATCCTGACTCTCCCCCTAAAATGAACCCTAAAACTAGCCCTATCAGTAACCTTATACCTAAACCTAACACCAGCCATAGACATAAACCTAATCCTAAATATAGCCATAACTCTAGTCCTAGTGCTAAAAATACCTTAGCCCTAGCCCTAACAATAACCCTTAACCTAAAGCAAACACTAACCATACCCCTAGATGTAAACCTAGTCCTAATTCTGGCTGTAACCTTAACTATAACTTGAACACTCATCCTGACAGCAACACTAAACCTAGCCTTAAAACTGATGCTAACCCCAAACCTAAACCTAACACTAGACCTAGCCATAACCCTAACCGTAAAACTATCCCTAATCAGAACCCTAGATCTTACATTACCCATAGCCCTAACCCTGGGCCCAAACCTAACACAAAACCTAGCCCTAATCCGAGGCCTAAAACTACCCTAAGCCTAACATTAACCCTAAATGTAGCCTTAACTCTAACGTTTGACTAACTCCTAAACCTATCTCAAAGCCTAACCCTTAGCCTAAATATAACCTAGCCCTAAACCTAACCATAAACCTAAACCTAGCCCCAATCCTAAACTTAACCCTAGCACTAAACCTAACTCTAATTCTAACCTTTACCCTAACCCAACCCTAATGATAACCCTATCCCTAAAACTAACCCTATCCCTAATCCTAATCATAAAACCTAACCCTAGACCTAACTCTAAACCTAACCCTTACCATAGCCTTAACCCTAAATCAAACTCTCACACTTTACTCTAAACCAACCCTAAAACTGGCCCTAAATCTAAGCCTATCCATTACTTATTCATTAACCCTAAACCTAACCTTAACCCTAACTCTAAGCTTACATCTAACCCAATCCATTACCGACACCCTAACCCTAACCCTAGATCTAACACTAAATCTAACACTCGCCCTAGCCCTAACCCTAGCTTAAACCCTAACCTTTACCTTAACCCTAACCCTAGCCATAGCCCAAACATAACCCTAACTCTAGCCCTAACTCTAACCCTAACAGTACAACTAATCCTAATCCTAGACCTAATTTATCCCTATTTCTAACCCTAACCCTATCCCTAGGCTTAAGACTAAATATAACTCTCACACCATATCTATCCCTAGTTCTAACCCTACTTATTACCATAACCCTAAACCTAGCCCTATCCCTAGTGGTAAACCTTGCCCTATCTGTAGCCCTAGCACTAATTCTAGATTGAAACCTAACTGTAAATCTAAACCTAACTCGATGCATAAGGCTAACCCTGAAACTAGATATAACCATAATGCTAATTCTATAAGTAGCCCTAACCCTAGCCTTAGCCCTATAATAAAACCAAGCCATACCTCTAACCCTATCCTCTAACCTAAACCAAACCCTAACTATACACATAGCCCTAAACAGCCCTAATTCGAGTCCTAACCCTAACCCTAAACCTAACCATGACCCTGATTCATACCCAAACACTAACCCTAGCTGTAAACATCACCCTAAACTTAAACCTAACCCAACACTAGCCCAAGCCCTAAAGCTAATCCCAAAACTAACCCTAATCATAACCTTAGTTCTTACTTTAGCTGTATCCCTAATACTAGCTCTAACCTAATACAAACATAGCACTAATCCAAGTCCTAACCTGAGCTTTAACCCTAAACCTAATTTAAGCCCAACCCTAACACTAGCCCTAACCCTAGCTCTTACTCTATCCTTTACACTAAGCCAAACCATCACCCTAATGCAAACACTAGTCTAATCATAATCCTTAACCTAATGCAAACCTAAAGCCTATTACTAGTCCTAACTTTAGTCCTCATTCTAGCCCTAACCATAACCCAAACCCCAACCCTAATCCTACCCCTTATTTAGACCCTAACACTAATCATCAGTTTAAACCAGAATCCAAGCCTAAACGGAACCTAACACTAGCCCTACTGGTAAACTTATACCTAAACCTAATGCTATGACTAGCTCTAGACCTAAACCTAATCCTAAATCTAGCCATAACTCTAGCCCTAGACCTAAAGAAAAACCTAGACCTAGCCTTAACAATAACTCTTAACATTACCCAAATTCTAAACCTTCCACTAGACATAATTGTAGTCCTAATTCTGGCTTTAACCTTAACCCTAACCCTAAAAAGAACACTGACCCTGACACTAACACTAACCATAGCTCTAAACATCACCCTAACCCTAAAACTACAACTAGACATAACATTAACCCCAAAATTAGCCCTAATCATAACACTAGTTCTTACATTAGCCGTAGCTATAACCTACCCAAAAACCTAGCCCTAATCCAAGCCCTACCCTTGCTTTAACCCTAAAATTAACCCTAACCATAAACCTAGCCCTAACTCTAACCCTAAGTCTAAACTTAGACCTAATCCTAACCACAACCCTAGCTCTAACCCTACCCATTACCCTAATGGTAACCCTAACTCTTATGCTAACCCTATTAGAACCCTAATCCTATCCCCAACATTAACCCTATCCATTAACCAACACTTAACCTGAACCCTAAACCTAACACTTTCATTACCCTATTCCTAACCCTAATGCTTATTCAATACATAACCCTAAACCTGAACCTAAATCAAACCATAACCCTGACACTGACCCTAATAATACCCCTAGCTCTAAACCTGACCCTAAAAATAAACCTAATCCTTACAATAGACCTAGCCATAAACCTAACCCTAAAACTATCCCTAACAAAACCCTATACCTGAAATTAGCCCTAGCTCTAATTCTAGCCGAACCATAACACATACCTTAGCCCACAGCCTAGTGAAAAACCTCATTTTAATTATAACCCTAAACCTAACCCTAAATCTGACCCTTTCCCTAGCCCTAAAACTAACTATAGTCCCATACCTTACCCTACACCTAATCCTAACCCTAACTGTAATACTATCCCTAGCCCTCAACCTAGTCCTAATCCTAACCCTACACCTAGCCCTAATCCCAACCCTAATTTATACCTATCCTTAACCCTAACCCTAAACTTATCCCTTATCATCACCCTAAACCTAGTCCTAAACTTAGTTCTAACCCTAGGTCTATCCTTAGCCCTATCTCAAACCCTAGATCTAAACCTAACTCTAAATCTAACCCTAACCCTAAGCCTAAAACTCACAATAACACTGGCCCTAACCCTAATGCTAATCCTAAAACTAGCACTAAACCTACTCCTAGCCCTAAAACAAAACCGAGTCATAGCCCTAACCCTAAACCTTAAACTAACCGAACCCTAACCCTACACCTAGCCCTAAACCTATACCTTATTCTAGTCCTAACCCTAACCCGAAAACTAACCCTGACCATGACTCTGAAACTAACACTAATCCTGGCTCTAAACATCATCATAAATGTAAGCCTAACCCTACAACTAGACCTAGCCTTAACCATATAACTAGTGCTAAACAGAACCCTAATTCATACATTAGCCATAGCCTTAACCATAGGCCTAAACTAACCCCAAACTTAGCCTTAATTTGAGCCTTAAACCTACCTTTAACACTAATATTAAACATAGCACTAACCCAAACACTAGCCCTAATTCTATACATAACCCTAGCTCTAACCCTAGGTGTAAACCTATACATCACCATAATGATAACCCTAACCCTTATGCTAAACCTAGGCCTAAATCTAACCCTGTCAATTACACTAAACCAAACGTAAACCCTAAAACTAACCCTGTAATTACCCTAATCCTAAACCTAATGCTAATTTGAGCCTAAACCTAAACCCTAATTTAACACAAACTCTAAGCCTGACCCTAACCCTAAAAATAACCCTAGATCTAAATCTTACCCTTACCCTAACCCTAACACTCACACTGAATCAAGCCGTAAACCTAACAGTAAATCTACCCTAACTGTAACCCTAAACCTGACATTAGCCCTAGCCCTAATATTATCCCTAACCCTAATATATACCCTAGCCCTAAACCTAAATTTAATTATAACCCTACCAATAACCTTAGCCCTAACCCTAATACTAACCCTCACCCTAGGCCTAAACTTAGCTATAACCATGTCCCTTATCCTAAACGTAACCCTAACTCTAACCTTAACCCTAGTCATAAGCCTTGACTTATCCTTAGCCCTAGAACTAACCCTAGATGGGAACCTAACTACAAATCTATCCCTAACTCAATGCCTACGCCTAACCATAAAACTAGCCCTAAACCTAATATTAATCCTAGAACTAACCTTAACCCTAGCCCTAACACTAACCCTATCTGTAATTTAGCCCTATCTCTATCCTTGACCCTAACCCTAGCCCTAAGACTAACTCTAACTCTCACACTACCCCTATCACTCATTCTAACCCTATCCCT
>NW_026693804.1:0-8564 GCF_021218885.2 Marmota monax
TAAAGCGAAACCTAACCCAACCTCTACCGGTAAACCTATACCTAAACCTAACAGTACACTAGCACTAGACCAAACCTAACCCTAAATAGAGTCATAAATCTAGCCTTAGTCCTAAAAGACAAAACCTAGCACTAGACCTAACATACCCTTAACCTAATGCAAAGACTAACCCTATCCATAGACCCAAAGCTAGTCTTAATTCTGGCACTAAACCTAAACCTAACACTAACCCGAGCAATGACCCTTACCATATACCTAAACCCTAACTCTAAACCTTATCCTACCCAACCTAGCCCCAACTTACACTAGACTTATTCATAACCCTAAAAGTAGCCATAACCATAACCCTAGTTTTCTTACAATACCCATAGCCCTAATGCTAGACATAAAACTCACACAAACCTAGCCCTTACTCTAGCCCTAAACCTAGCCCTAATCATAACCCTAAACATAACCCTAGACCTGAACCTAACCCTAACCCTCGCCTAGCCCTAAACTTAGCTCAAACTCTAACCTTACCTAAACCTAACACTAACACTAACCCTAGCCTTGACTCTAGCCCTAACACTCGCCCTAGGCCCTAACCCTAGCTCAAATGCTAACACTTATCCTAAGCCAAACCCTAACACTAACCCTATGCCTAACCCTAATCCTAGCCCTAATCCGAAAATTACCACCTATCCCTAACCTCAGCTCTAACATTACCCTAACGATAAGCCTAACCAATGGTAACCCTAGGACTAACGCCAACCCATTTGCTATCACTAGGCTATAAGTTACGCTAAACCTAATCTGAACCCTAAACCTGATCCTATCCATTACCCTCACCGTAGTCCTAAACCTAACCACTAATTCAAGCCTTAACCCTAAACCTTACCCTAACCCTACCCCTACCTGGATCTTGAGCCTAATAATACACCTAGCTCTAAACTTGGCCCTCACCTTAAACCTAACCCTTACAGTAGACTAGCCATTACCTAATTCTAAAGCTAAAATTAACCATAACCTAGTCCTGACATTAGCCCTAGTCCTAATCCAAGGCCTAGCCCTAACACAACCCTCATCCCAGCCCTAAACCTAGCCTAAATTAACCCAAATTCTAACCCTATCCCTAAATATAGCTATAACCCCATCCCTTCTCCTAAAACTAAGTGTAATCCTAACCCTAACACTAACCATATCTCTAGCCCTAACCCTAGGCCTAACACTAACACTAACACTAACCCTACTCTAATCCTAGCCCTAATTTAGCCCTAACTGTAATTCTAACCTTATCCCTACTCCTAAGACTAACTTCTCTCGCCCTAGCAGTATCCCTAATTTAAAAACTATTCCTTATGATAACCCAAAACCTTAGCCCTATCCAATAGCCCAAACCCTAGCCTTAACGTTTGCCCTAGCCTTAAACCTGGGTCTAACCCTAAACATAAGCCGAAGCCTCACCCTAACACTAGCCTTAAACCTAATGCTAATTGGAAATCTAACCCTAACCATAACCTAGCCCTAAAACAAACTGAGCCATAATCCTACACCTAACCCTTAACCTAATCCAACCCTAAACCCTACACCTAGCCCTAACCTAGCCCTAATTTGAGTCATAACCCTAACCCGAGAAAAAACCCTGACCCTGATGCAGATCCTAACACTAACCCTAGCTGTAAACATTAGTGTAATGCTAACCCTAGAACAGCCCTAATTGGAATCCTAGTTCTTACATTAGCTATTGTCCTAATGCTAACACAAATCCTAGCCCTAATCCGAGCCCTAACCATAGGTTTAACCCTAACCCTAACCCTAACACTAGCCCCAACCCTAAAAACATCCCTAACCCTGCTTCTAACCCTATTTTTTTACCCTACACCAAACCCCTCACCCTAATGCTAACCCTAGTCCTAAACCTAACTCATAGCCTACCCCAAACACTAGCTATATTACTAGTCCTAACCCTGCCCTCTTTCTAGCTCTTACCCTAACTCAAACCCTAACCCTAATGCTGAACCTTATTCTGACACTAACAATAACCCCAGGTCTAAACCTATCCCTGATCCTAAAGTGACCACAACCCAACCCCTATCGGTAAACCTATACCTAAATCTCAGAGTAACACTAGCACTAGACCAAAGCTAATCCTAAATAGAGTCATAAATCTAGCCTTAGCCCTAAAGAAAAACCTAGCACTAGCCCTAAAAATAACCCTTAATCTAATGCAAAGACTAAACCTATCCCTAGTCCCAAAACTAGTCTTAATTCTGGCCCTAAACCTAAACCTAACCCTAACCTAAACAATGATACTTACATAACCTAAACCCTAACTCTAAACCTTATCCTAACACAAAACCTAACACTAGACTGATTCATAACCCTAAAATAGCCAAAACCATAACCATAGTTCTTACATAGCCCTAACACTAGCCATAAACCTCACACAAAAACTAGCCCTTATGCTAGCCCTAAACCTAGCCCTAATCATAACCCTAATCATAAACCTAGACCTGAACCTAACCCCAACTCTCACCCTAGCCCTAACCCTAGCTCAAACTCTAACCCTTACCTGGTATATAAACCTAACCCTTACCTAGTCCTGACTCTAGCACTAACCATCAATCTAACCCTCACCCTAGCTCAAATGCTAACACTTACCCGAAGCCTAACCCTAACACTAACCCTAGGCCTAACCCTAAACCTAGCCCTAATGCTAAACTTAACCCTAGCCATAACATTAGCTCTAACATTACCCTAAAGATAAGCCTAACCAAATGCTAACCCTAGGCCTATTGCTAACCCTATCACTATCATTAACCCTATTCATTATGCTAAACCTAAACTGAACCCTAAACCTAACCCTATCCATTACCCTCACCCTAATCCTAACCTTAATGATAATTCAAGGCTTAAACCTAAACCTTAACTTAAAGCAAACCCTACCTGGACTCTGACCCTAATAATACACCTAGCTTTAAACTTGGCCCTTACCCTAACCCTAACCCTTACACTAGACTTAGCCATAACCTAATCCTAAAGCTAAACTTAACTATAAACCTAGACCTAACACTAGCCCTAGTCCTAATCCAAGACCTAGCCCTAACACAGACCCCCTCCTTGCCCTAAACCTAGCCTTAATTCTAACCCGAACCCTAACTTTGGCCTTAAACCTAGCTATAACTCCATCCCTTCCCCTAAAACTAACTCTAAACCTAACTCTATGACTAACCCTCTCTAGCCCAAACACTAGGCCTAACACTAACACTAACCCTAGCACTAATCCTACCCCTACTTAACCCTAACACTAAAACTAACCCATCCCTAGCCCTAAGACTAAATCTAACACTCACCCTTGCCGTATCCCAAATTTTAATCTTATCCCTTACCATAACCCAAAACCTAGCCTAATCCCTAGCTGCATCCCTAGCCCTTACCTTTGCCTTAGCCCTAAACTTGGATGTAAGTCTAAACGTAAGCCTAAACCTCACCCTAAAACTAGCCTTAACCCTAATGCTAATTGGAAAACTAGCCCTAAACCTACCCTAGCCCTAAAACAAAACCGAGAAATAACCCTACACCTAAACCTTAACCTAAACCAAACACTAAGCTTAAACCTAGCCCTAAACCTAGCCCTAATTTGAGTCCTAACCCTAACCCTAGAAAAACAACGTGAACCTGACTCAGACCCTAACACTAACAATAGTTCTAAACATTGCCCTAATGCTAACGCTAGAACGAGCCCTAATTGGAATCCTAGTTCTTACATTAGCTGTAGCCCTACTGCTAATACAAATCTTAGCCCTAGTTTGAGTCCTAACCCAAGGTTTACCTAACCCTAACCCTAGCCCTAACCCTAACCCTAACCCTACCTCTAAACTACTTTTTCCCCTAAGCCAAACCCTCACCCTAATGCTACCCTAGTCCTAAACCTAATCTTTATCCTACCGAAAACATGAGCTTTATTACTATTCTTAACCCTGCCCTCATTCAAGCTCTAACCCTAACCCAAACCCTAGCCCTAACCCTGACCCTTATTCTGACCCTAACACTAACCCTAGTTCTAAACCTGACCCTAAACCAAAAGCGAACCCTAACCCTATCACTACTGGTAAACCTATACCTAAACCTAACAATAACTCTAGAACTAGACCAAACCTAATCCTAAATAGAGTCAAAAATATAGCCTTAGCCCTAATGAAACACCTAGCAGAGCACTAAAAATAACCCTTAACTTACCGCAAAGTCTAACCCTATCCCTAGACCCAAAGCTAGTCCTAAATCTGGCCATAAACATAAACATAATCATAACACGAACAATGAACCTTACCCTAACATAAATTCTAGGTCTAAAACTGATCCTTACCCAAAACATAACCATAACACTAGACTTATCCATAACCCTAACACTAAAACAAACCATAATCATAAACCTTGCTCTAACATTACTCATAGCCCTAACACAAGCCATAAATCTGACACAAAACCTAGCCCTTATCCTAGCTCTAAACCTAGCCCTAATCATAACCTTCACCATAACCCTAGACCTGAACCTAACCCTAACCCTTGCCCTAGCCATAATCCTAGCTCAAACTTTAACCTTTACCTAAACACAACCCTAACCATAACCTAGCCCTGATTATAGCCCTAACCCTCGCTCTAGATCTAACACTTCCTCAAACGCTAACACTTACCCTAAGCCTAACTCTAACACTAACGCTAGGCCTAACCCTAACCCTAACCCTAAACCTAACCTTAACCCTAGCCCTAAACTTACCTCTAACATTACCCTAAAGATAAGCCTAACCAAATGCTAACCCTAGGCCTATCGCTAACCCTATCTCTATCACTAACCCTATCCATTACGGTAAACCTAACCTGAACCCTAAACTTAACCCTACCCATTACCCTCACCCTAATACTAACCCTAACGCTAATTCAAGCCTTAACCCTAATCCTTAACATAAACCAAACCCTACCTGGACCCTGACCTTAATAATACACCTAGCTCTAAACTTAATAATACACCTAGCTCTAAACCTAATCCCTACACTAGAATTAGCTGTAACCTAATCCTAAAGCTAAACGTAACCACAAATCCAGTCCTGACATTAGACCTAGTCCTAATGCAAGCCCTAGTGCTAACACAAACCCTCATCTTAGCCCTAAACCTAGCCTTAATCCTAACTGAAACCCTAACCCTAGCCCTAACCCTAGCTATAACCTCATCCTTTCCACTAAAACTAACTCTTTCCCTAACACTAACACTAATCCTATCTCTAGCCCTAAACCTAGGCCTAACACTAAAACTAACCTAATGCTAATACTAGCCCTAAATTAGCCCTAACCTAAAAGCTAACTGTATCCATAGCCCTAAGACTAACTCTAACTCTCGCCATAGCCGTATCCCTTATTTTAAACGTATCCCTTCTGAATACCCAAAACCTAGCCCTATTCTTGGCCCCAACCCCAGCCCTAACTTTCTTCCTAGACTTAAACCTGTATCTAACCCTAAACGTAAGCCTAAATCTCACCCTAACAGAAACCTTAACCCTAATGCTAATTGGAAAGCTAGCCCTAAACCTACTGTAGCCAGAAACAAAACCGCACCATAACCCTACCTCTAACCCTTAACCTAAACCAAACCCTAACCCTACACCTTACCCTAAAGCTAGCCCTAATTTGAGTCCTAACTCTAACCCTAGAAATAATCCTGACCCTGTCTTATTCATTAATACTCACCCTAGCTCTAAACATTGCCCTAATGCTAACCCTAGAATTAGCCCTAATCAGAATACTAGTTCTTACATTAGCTGTAGCCCTAATGTTAACACAATTCCTAGCTCTAATCCGAGCCCTAACGCTAGGTTTAATGCTAACCCTACCCCTAACCCAACATCAAACACTATCCTATATGCTAAGCCAAACACTCACTCTAATTTTACCCTAGTCCTAACCCTATTCCTTAGCCTACCCCAAACTCTAGTTCTATTTCTAAACCTACCCTAGCCCTCATACTAGCTGTAACCCTAATCCATACCCTAACCCTAACCCTGACACTTATTCAGACCCTAACACTAACCCTACGTCTAAACCTGACTCTAATCCTAAAGAAAACCCTAACACAACCCCTACAGTTAAACCTATACTTAAACCTAACAGTAACACTAGCACTAGACCAATCTGAATCCTAAACAAAGCCATAAAACAAACCCTAGCCCTAAACAGAAACCTGGCACAACCCCTATCATTAACCCTTAACCTAACACAAAGACTAACCGTATCCATAGACCCAAATCTAGTCCTAATTCTGGCCCTAACAGTAAACCTAACTCTAACCCAAACAAAAACCCTTACCCTAACATAAACTCTAGCTCTAAACCTTATCCTAACACAAAACCTAACCCTAACATTAGACTTATTCATAACTATTACCCTAAAACTAGCTATGAACAGAACTCTAGCTCTTACATTACTCATATCCCTAAAGCTAGCCATAAACCTCACACCAAACCTAGCCCTAATCATAGCCCTAATCATAACTCTAACTGTAACCCTAGACCTAACACCAACCCTAATCCTTGCCCTTTCCCTAACCCTAGCTCAAACTCTAACCCTTACCTAAACATAACCCTAAACAAAACCCAAACCCTAGCCCTGACTCTAGCCCTAACATTCGCCCTAGTCCTAACCCTAGCTCAAACGCTAATACTTACCCTATGCCTAACCCCAAAACTAACCCTAGGCCTAACTCTAAACTTAGCACTAAACCTAAACTTAACCCTAGCCCTAACATTAGCTCTAACATTACCCTAATGATAAGCCTAACCAAATGCTAATCCTAGGCCTAACATTAACCCTATCGCTAACACTAACCATACCTATTATCCTTAACCTAACCTGAACCCTAAACCTAACCCTATCCATAACCCTAACCCTAACCCTAACCCTAAAGCTAAATCAAGCCTTAACCCTAAACTTTTACTTTACCCATAGTCCTAATGCTAGCCATAAACCTAGCACTAATCATGTCCCTATGATAAACTAGAACTAACCCTAACCCAAACCCTTTCCCTAGTCCTAAACCTAGCTCAAACTCTAACCCTTATCCTAAACATAACCCTAACTCTAACACTAACCCTAGCCCTGACTCTAACCCTAACCCTCAACCTAGCCCGAACACTAGCTCAAACACTAACACTTACCCTAAACCTAATCCTAATTCTAACCCTAGCCCTAATCCTAACCTTAGTTCTAGGCCTAACCTAAGCTCTAACCCTATCCATTACCCTAAAGATAAGCCTAACCCAAATACTATCACTAGGCCTAACCTAACCCTATAACTAACACTAATCCTATCCATTACTCTAAACCTAACCTGAACTCTAAACTTAGTCCTATCCATTACCCTAATCCTAACCCTAATGTTAATTCAAGCCTTAATCCTACACCTTAACTGAAACCAAACCATCCGCTGACTCTGACCCTAATAATACACCTAGCTCTAAACCTGACCCTTACACTAAACCCAATCCTACATTAGACCTAGCCATAACATAACCCTAAAATTAACCCTAACCATGAACCTAGACCTGACATTAGACCTAGCTCTAATCCTATTCTTAACTCTTGCACAAACCCTAGTCTTCATTTTAGGCTTAAACCTAGCCTTAATCCCAACACGAAACCTAATCCTATCCCTATCCCTAATATTAACCCTCACCCTAGCCCTAAACCTAGCTATAACCCCATCCTTTCCCCTAACACTAACCCTAGCCCTAACTCTAACCCTAACACTAAACCTAACTCTAGCCCTAACCATAGGCCCCACTCTACCACTAAACCTAGCACTAACTTTAGCCCTAATTTATCCCTAACCCTAAACGTATCCCTAACTCTAGGTCTAAGACTAACTCTAATGCTCATCCCAGCCCTATTTCTAGTTCTTACCCTATTCATTACCATAACCCTAGCAAAAGACCTAATCTTAGCCCTAACCCTAGCCCAAGACCTAATCATATATCCAACCATAACTCTAAATCGATCGCTAACCCTAAGCCGAAAACTTACCCTACCACTAGACCTAACACTATTGGTATTCCTATAACTAGCCCTAACCCTAGCCTTAACCCTAAAAAAAAATAAACCGAGCCATTCCTCTAACCCTAAATGTTAACCAAAACCAAACCCTAACCCTAACCATAAATCTCTAGCTCTAATTCGAGTCCTAAGCCTAAAACTAACCCTGACCCTGACTTATATCCTAACACTAACCTCAGCTCTAAATATCACACTAACCCTATAGATAATGCTAATACTAGTCCTAGACCAAAACTAACCCTATCTTAACCTTAGTTCTTACATTACCCATAGCCGTAACCCCAGCCCTAAAACTAACAGAAAAACTAGCCCTAATCTGAGCCCTAAACCTAGATGTAACTCTAAACTTAACTCTAATGCTAACCCTAACCCTAAACCTAGCCCTAATTCTAGCTCTAACTCTATCATTTACTCTAAGCCAAACTCTATCCGTAATTCTAACCTTAGACGTAATCCTAATCTTTAGCCTAACCCAAACCTTAACC
>NW_026693805.1:0-7158 GCF_021218885.2 Marmota monax
AACTTAACCCTAAACCTAACTCTAAACAGCCGTAACCACAGACCAAAGCCTAACGCTAACTCTAGACCTATTTCTAGCCCTAATTTAGCCCTAACCCTAACCCTAGACCTAATTTAGCCCTAACCCTAACCCTAACCCTAGACCTAAGACTAACTCTAACTCTCTCCCTAGCCCTATTTCTAGTTCTAACCCTATTCCTTGCCATAATCCAAACACGAGCCCTAAACTTAGCCCAAACCCTAGCCATAGCCCTAACCCTAGAATTAACCATAACTCTAAATCTACCCCTAAGCCTAAACTCACCCTAACTCTAGCAATAAACTAACAATAATTGTAAAACTACCCTTACATTTATCCCTAGCCCTAAAACAAAACCGAGCCACAGTAATAACCCCAATCCTTAACCTAAACCACATCCTAACCCTACATCTAGCCCTAAGCCTATCCCTAATTCGAGTCTTATCCCTAACCCAAAAACTAACCCTGACCCTGATTCTGACCCTAACACTAAGTAAGCCAAGTTCAAAACATCACCCTAAACTAAACCTAATCCTGAAACTAGACTTAGCCATAATCTTAATTTTAAAACTAGCCCTAAATATTACCTTAGTTCTTACATTAGCCATCTCCCTAACATTAGCCTTAATGTAACCCAAAACATAGCCATAATCTGAGACTTAACCCTAGTTTTAACCCTAAATCTAACCCTAATTTTAGCACTAACCCTTACCCTAAACCTAACACTAACTTTAATACTTGTGTTAGTCCTAATCCTAACACTAATCTTGGCCCTAACCCTAACCATAACCCTAGCCCTAACACTAGCTCTAACCTATCCATTACCCTAACCCTAAACCTAATAATAATACTAATCCTCGGCCTAACCCTATCACTATCCCTAAAACTAATCTATCCACTACCCTAAACATAACCTGAATCCTAAACCTAACCATATCCATTACCCTAACTCTATTCCTAACTCTAATGGTCATTCGAGCCCTATCCCTAAATCTTAACCTAAACCAAACCTTAACCCTGACCTGACCCTAATAAAACCCCTACTTCTAAATCTGACACTAACTCTCATCCTAACTCTTACACTATACTTAGCCATAAATCTATCCCTAAAACTATCCCTAACCATAACCCTAAACCTGATATTAGCCCTAACCCTAATGCTAGCCCTAACACTAACACAAACCCTAGCCCTAATCCTAGCCCTAAAACTAGCTTTAATCTTAACCCTAAACTTAACCCTAGCCCTAACCCTAATTTTAGCCATCACCATAACTCTAAACCTAGCTGTAGAATCATATCTTACCCTAACCCTAACCCTAACCCTAATTCTAGACCCAAACCTAGGCCTAAACCTAACACTATCCCTAGCCCTAATCCTAGCCCTAATTTAGCACTAACCTTAACCATAACCCTAACTCTAGCCCTAAGACTAACTTTAACTGTCAACCTAGCCCTATTAGTAGTTCTAAACCTATCACTTACCATAACCCCAAACCTAGCACTAACCCTAGGCCAAACCCAAGCCCTAACCTTCACCCTATCCCTAACCCGAACTCTAAATATAACCCTAATTCTAAGCCTAAACCTCACCCTAACACTAGCAATTACACTACTGCTAATCCTAAAACTAGCCATAATCCTAGCCCTATCCTTAAAACAAAACCAAGCATATCCCTAAATGTAACCCTTAATGTAAACCAAAACCTAATCCTACACCTCGCCCTAACCCTAGTGCTAATTCAAGTCCTAACTCTAACTCAAGAACTAACCCTGAACCAAACTCAGACCCTAACACTAATCCTAGTTCTAAGCATAACTGTAACACTAAACCTAACACTAAGACTAGACCTAGACATAACACTAACCCTAAAACTAGCCCTATTTGTAATGCTAGTTCTTATATTAGCCATAGCCTTAACACTAACACAAAACCTAGCCCTAATCTGAGCCCTAACCCTAGGTTTAACCCTAAACATAACCCTAACCCTAGCCCTAACCCTAATGCTAAGCCTAGCCCTAACACTAGTGCTAACCCTATCCGGTACCCTAAGCCAAACTATAACCCTAAACCTACCCTAATCCTAAACCTAATCCTTAACCTTCCCCAAACCCTAACTCTATTACTAGTCCTAATCATACACCTTATTCTAGCTCTAACTTTAACCCAAAGCCTAAAAATAAATGTGAACTTATTCTGACCCTAACACTAACCAAGGTCTAAACCTGACCCTAAACCTAAACCAAACCCTAACACTAGCGCTACTGTTAACCCTACATGTAAACCTAAACCTAACACTAGACTTAGGCATAAACCTAATCCTTCATCTAGTGATAACTCTATACCTAGCCCTAAACACACCTAGCCCTAGCCCTAACAATAACCCTTAACCTAACCCAAACATGAACCCTACCCTTAGACCTAACCTTAGTCTTAATGCTGGCCCTAAACATAACCATAGTCTTAATGCTGGCCCTAAACCTAACCATAACCCAAACACTGACCCTTACCTTAACACAATCTAAACTTTATCATAATCAAAACCTAACCATAACACTAGGCTTAGCCATAGCCCTAACCCTAAAACTAGCCATAACCATATGCCAAACCCTAGCTCTAACTCTATCCATTACCCTAATCATAACTCTAACCCTAATGCTAACCTAGCCCTAACCCTTATTCTAATCCTAATCCTGACTCTAACCCTAACCCTTTCACTAGCCCAAACCCTAGCTCATTCTCAATCTGTAACCCTTACTAAACCTAACCTAACACTAACCCTTGGCCTAACCCTAAACCTAACCATAACCATAGCCCTAATCCTAAACTAACCCTAGCCATAACACTAGCTCTAACTCTACTCATTACTCTAACCCTAACCCTAATGATAACCCTAGCCATAACCTAAATTTACCCTAACCCTAACTGCAAACCTAACCCTAGACATAACCGTAAACCTAACCTTTGCCACAGACCTAACCCTAGTTCAAACCCTAACCATTACCATAAACCTAACCCTAACCCTAACCTTAATCCTAAACCTAACACTAACCCTAACCCTAACCCAATATCTAACCCTATCCAATACCCTAAACCTAATGATAACCCTATCCCTAACCCTAACAATAATCCTGACCTTAACCGTAACTCTAACCTAGACCTAACCCTAAACCTAACCCTCGCCCTAGTGCTAACCCTGGATCAAACCCTAAACCATACCCTAACCCTAACCTTAATCCTATCCCTAGGCCTAACCTTAACCCTAACTATAGCTTTAAACCTGACCCTTACCTAAACCTAACCCTTACACAAGACTTAACAATAAACCTAACCCAAAATCTGTCCATAACCATAACCCTAGACCTGACATTTGCCCCAGCCATAATTCTTGCCATAAACCTAAAGCAAAACCTAGCCCTCATCCTAGCCCTAAATCTAGCCTTATTACTAACCCAAACCATAACTGTAGCCCTAACCGTAATTCTGACCTTCGACATAGCCCTAAACCTAGCTATAAGCCCATCTCTCCCCCTAAACCTAACCCTATCCCTAACCCTAAACCTAAGACTAACACTAGGCCTAACCCTAACACAAACCCTAGACCTAATCCTAACCCTAATATAGTCCTAAACCTAACCTATCTCTTACCATAACCCTAACACTTCCCCTAACCTTAGCCCTAACCCTTGTCCTAGCCGTAATCCTACATCTAAACCTAACTCTAAATATAACCCTAACCCTAAGCCTAAATCTCTCACACAAGCCGTAACACTAACATTAATCCTAAAACTAGCCCTAACTTATCCCCAACCATGCCCTAGCCCTACAAAAAAATTGAGCCATATCCCTAACCCTAAACCTTAACCTAAACCAAACCCTAATTCTACACCTAGCACTAAACCTACCTCTAATGCGAGTTCTATCCCTAATCCTAAAATTAAACCTGACCCTGAGTCTGACCCTAACACTAACCCTAGCTCTAAACATCACTCAAAACCTCAACCTAACACTAGACCTAGCCCTTACTCTAAGCCTAAAACTAGCCCTAATCGTAACCCTAGTTATTATATTAGCCATAGCCCTAACCCTAGCCCTAACCTAACCCAAAACCTAGCTTTAATTGGAGCCCTAAAAATAGCTTTAACCCTAAACATAACCCTAATCCTAGCCCTAACACTTACCTTAAACCTAACCCTAACCCTAAACCTAACCCTATCCCTAATTCCAACCATACCCCTAGCCCTAACCCTAGCTGTAACCCTATCCATCACCCTAATCCTAAACCTAATGTTATCCCTAGGATAATCCTTAACCTATTTCTAACCCTATTCTAAACCTATCCATTACCCTAAACCTAACCATATCCATAACTCTAACCCTAACCCTAACCCTAAACCTAATGCTAATTTGAGCCCTAACCTTAAAAATTAACCTAACCGAAAATATAACCCTGAACCTGACCCTAATAATACCCCTAGATTTTAACCTTATCCTAAACCTTAATCTAAGCATTAAATTATACCTAGCCATAATCCTAATTCTAAAACTATTCCTAACATAACCCTTGACCTGACATTAGCCCTAGCACTAATGCTAGCCTAACCCTAACACAAACCCAAGCCCTAATCATAGACCTAAACTTAGCCTTAATGATAACTCTAACCCTAAGCTTAGCCCTAACCCTAATTTTAACCCTGAACTTAGCCCTAAAACTAGTTATAACATCATACCTAAACCTAACCATAACCCTAACCCTAGCCCTAAATCTAGGCCTGGCCATAATACTAATTATAGCTCTAATCCTAGCCCTCATTAAGCCCTAACCCTAACACTAAACCTAAACCTAACTCTAACCCTAAGACTAACTTGAACTCTCACCCTAGTTCTATCCCTAGTTCTAACCCTATCTCTTACCATAACCCCAAACCTAGCCTTAACCCTAGCCCTAACCTTCACTCTAGTCCTAACCTTCACTCTAGTCCTATACCTAGATCTAACCCTAACTCTAAATCTAACCCTAAACCTAAGCCTAAAGCACACCCTAACACTAGATCTAACCCCTACACTAATTTGAAATCTAGTCCTAGACCTAGCCCTCAAACAAAACCGAGACAGCACTGACACTAACCGTTATCCTAAACCAAACCCTAACCCTACACCTAGCCCTAACCCAGCCCTAATATGAGTCCTAACCCTAGCCCTAGAACTAATACTGACCCTGACTCTGACCGTAACATTAACTCTAGCTCTAAACATCACCCTAACTATCAACCTAATCCTAACACTAGACTTAACCCTCAAACTAGCTCTAATTGTAATGCCAGTTCTTACCTTAGCCATATCCCTAACCCTAACACAAAATCTAGCCCTTATGTGAGCCTTAACCCTAACTTTCACCCTAACCCTAACCCTAGCCCTAACCCTAACACTAGCCCTACCCCTAACGCTAGCCCTAGACCTTACCCTAGCTATAACCCTATACCTTACAAAAAGTCAAACCCTCACCTTATTGCTACCCCAGTCCTAACCCTAATCCTTAGCCTACCTCAAACACTAACTCTAGTACTAGGCCTATCCCTATCACTCATTCTAGCTGTGAACATAACCCTAACCCTAACCCTAACCCAAACACTAACTCAACTCTGACCTTTATTCTGACCCTAATACTAACCCTAGGTTTAAACCTGACCCTAACCCTAAACAAAAACTTAACACTAGCCCTACCGGTAACCCTACACATAATGCTAACACTGACACTAACCCTAGACATAAACTTAATTCTAAATAGAGCCATAATGCTAGCCCTTGGCCTAACAATAACCCTTAACCTAACCCAATACCTAACCTTACCCCTAGACCTAACCCAGTCCTAATTATGGCCCTAACCCTAACCCTAACCTGAACACTGACCCTTACCCTAACACAAACCCTAGCTCTAAATGTTATCCTAAACCCTAAACTAACCCTAACACTAGACTAACCCTAAAACTAGTTATAACCATAACCCTAGCTCTTAGATTGCCCATAAACCTTACACTAGCCCTAAACCTCACACAAAACTAGCCCTAATCCTACCCCAAAATCTAACCCTAAGCACAACCCTAACCCTAAAACTAGTTTTAAGCCTAACGCTAACCCACACCCTAGCCCTAACCTTAGCTCAAATTGTAAACTTTACTCTAAACATAACCCTAGCTGAAGCCCTAAACCTCACCCTAACCATAGCCCTAAAACTAACAGTAATCATATCCCAAACCCTAGCTCTAACTCTATCCATTACCCTAACCATAACCCTAAACATAATGCTAATCCTAGCCCTAACCCTAACCATAACACTACCCTACCCCTCGCCCTAGCCCTAACCCTAGATTAATCCCTTACCCTACCTCAATCCCTAACCCTATCCTTAACATAACCCTAACACTAACCCAAGGCCTAACCCTAACCCTAACTCTAGCCCTAATCTTAACCTTAACCCTAGCCCTAACCCTAGCTCAAACCCTACCCATTACCCTGACCCTAAACATAACCCTAATCATAACCCTAGACCTAAACCTAAACTACTCTAACCCTAAACATAAACCTAACCCTAGAACTAACCATAAACCTAACCCTAGATCAAACCCTAATGCTTATCCTAAACCTAAGCCTAACCCTAACCATAAACCTAATCCTTACTTTAACCCGACATCTAACCCTATCA
This sequence comes from Marmota monax, assembly GCF_021218885.2. NCBI lineage: Eukaryota > Metazoa > Chordata > Mammalia > Rodentia > Sciuridae > Marmota > Marmota monax. The sequence continues at coordinate 6,720 of NW_026693805.1, forward strand.
ATTACCCTAACCCTAATGATAACCATAGTCCTAACACTAACCATAACCATAACTGTAGATCAAACCCTAAACCTAACCCTAGCCCTAACACTAACCCTTGCTCAAACCCTAAACCATATCCTAAATCTAACCCTAACCCTAACCTACACCTAACCTTGAACCTAACCCTAATTCTAGCCGTAATCCTAACAATAACTATAGCCCTAACCCTAGCTCTAACTCTATAAATTACCCATTATAACCATAACCCTAATTCTATCCCTAGGCCTAAACCTAAACCTATCAAAAACCCTAACCATATCCATTACCCTAAACATAACCTGAACCCTAAGCCCAACCCTATCCGTTACTCTACACCTAACTCTAATGTTAATGCTAATTTGAGCCCTAAACCTAAACCTTAACTTAAACCAAACATAAAATCTGACCCTGATCCTAA